>NW_024379245.1:0-13538 GCF_016835505.1 Polypterus senegalus
AGCGTCAGCACTTTTCAAATATTTGTTTTATTTTTTTTGTCTCGTTTCAGGATATTTTATGCACGCCGACTCCAAAATCAACTGCAACCCAGTCCACCAATTCGGGATCACTGAAGTCGATTAAGCACGACTCTGCCTCCAAGCATGGCAAAGGCATGAACAGCGCGGTGGCTTATTTCCTCGCCAAGGACAAGATGCCTTTGGAGATTGTCGAGAGTCTTGGCTTTCTACAGCTAATGATGGAGACGGCCCCCTTCTACACGGTACCGAATAGGCATTTCTTTGTGACAGGCGAAATTCCAAAGATGTACGAAAAACTGCGCACCAGCATTGAAGAGAAAGTGGCTATGGGTGTGTGGTTTTCGGTGACCGCTGACCAGTGGACAACCAGCAGCGCCGATCACCGCAGCGGTGGATGTGAGGCGTTCATAAGCTTCACTCTCCACTGTGTTACTTTGGACTGGCAGCTTCATTCCCATTGCCTTGAGACCCTTTTCTTCCCCCGAGGAACACACACCAGACAACATTTTGGAAGTTTTTGAAAACATGCTGCACGAGTGGAAAATCAAAAGTGAAATTTACCATGGACCATATGGTGCAAATGGTGCAGCTGAAACCGGTTCCAAGAAGATGGGCTTCCACATTAAATGACAAAGGTTATATACACACACACACACACATATATATATACAGTCAGTGTAATCAGGAAGGGGGGGATATTAGTTGTAAAGTTTTATTTATTATGAACAACATTGGTTGTAAATTTTTATTTATTATAAACATGTTCTTCTTAAGATTGTATATGCCACGTAATTTTTTGCTATATATTGCCTTGGATTCTTGTAAGTCTAAGCATTATCCTCTGATGAAGACCCCTGACAGGGGTTGAAAGCTCAGGAATAAAAATTACTTTATGATACGTGATTCATTTTCTTCCTTTGTGGATCTCCAGCTGCTAATATGCAAACAGCATCACATACCTTCTCTTCCATATATACACGTATATATATATATATATATATATATATATATATATATATATATATATATATATATATATATATATATATATATATGTATATGTATATATTCATAGCTTCTGTGTTCTGAGTCCCGATCTGATTGTATGGGTGGTTACCTACCAGATAACGCATGTGGTTGGTCTACCAGTCAGCAAAAATCCACCACGATGCCCTCTTCAGTTGCAAGAAGCAGATTATAGACTGTTACATAGTTTTACTGTATAATAATGCAAAGAGTATGTGACATGTGTTTCGCACTAATTCTGGGTTCATCAGGCGTACACACTCCACTGCACCCATCGCGGAGATCGAACCTCGGACGTCAGCATCAGAGACGAAGTCCCTTTACGTTGCGCCACGACATGTAATTCATTTATTTGATAGCCTGGAGAACAAAGAAATTACATTCATAGCATCCATAGTCTGAGTCTTGATCTGATTGTATGGGTGTGGTAGTTTGCTATGAATGTAAATCTTATTTTTCAAAAATTATTGTACATCTAGCAACTATTGAACATATAAGATTTTATTTTATGGTTTATTATTGTTAATATTTTGAATTTGGATAAACATGGGGGCACCAAAATCTTTTTTAAGTGCTTAGGGCCTCTAAAGGTCATAATCCGGCCCTGGGTGTACACTGTGCAATGTTATGTAAGCACAAATGGTCAGAGGCCTTAAGAAATAAAAACAAAAGTGTTTATGACCTGTAGGCCTGTTACGACATTGGAAGCTAAATGGACACAGGTATATATGCTGCAGTTATACAAATGTTTTGAGATTTAAAAATTAAAATAAAAAAAAATAATAATAATGCAGGGGACAGAAATGCCTCAGAAGCCTAACCCCCCCAGCTATGCCACAGTCTGCAGAAGTGGAGATTCCCACTTGGAGTCTCCAGTGCATTTATTAAAGTATATATACTTTCAAAGAGGAGTGTGTCTCTTGGTGATTTAAGCTAGATATGATAAGTATATTCAATCGAAAAGCAGGTTTGTGCCCCTTGGAGTTCAGAACACGCTAATAAATGACTGAGTGCGAGGTGCTTAAAAACTACTGTTACTTCCAGTACCGACATTAACCAAGTCCTGGTACCATGCCATTTTTTTTGGTACATTTCCAATACTGGTGTGCTACATAATCTAATCTGCAGGCAATATAAATGTCTCGGAAACTAGGTTAAGCAATCAATTCGTTGAGACCCAGTTATATTTAATCGATATTTTTTTGTATAATTGTTTCAGTATTTCCCAGTATTCTCTTTCTGTAGTTTGATACTTGTAATAATATTTTAGTCTGTAGTATTCATGGCAAAGGTTATCGCACAATCAGAGGTTGTGGCATCTTTGTGTTGCCTTGTCATGATGGAAGGTAGAGGCCAAATAAAAAACATCTGTGGAAGAGACGTAAGTGTGAGCAAAAATTCCACCATCAAGAAGGGCAGGTCACGTGTTTTAATGTAGGAAGATCGGGGGGCCTCTCTCACACTTCGACGACTCCTCGGTGCCCAGAAGCAGGCACACATGATCTCAGTTTTTTTATGTGCAATGTATTATGACATCAGGAGCTTATTGGAAGCAGGCATTCACTCAGCGATTTGTATGGGCTCCTAAACCATTTGAAGCGTTTTCAACAAACGGCTGACTTTAAATTATCCTTTGTAATTTGACACTGTGAAGAATGGATTCAGAGAAGGAAGTATTGGTTATTGATGCCGCCATTTTGTGCGAATCAAAATAAGGGAAAGAAAAAGGCCAATCTTATCCTAATAAGAACAAGAAAAGGCCCAATCTTATGCTCATCTTTTAAAGTACCAGCCTGCCATGTAGCAGCTGGTCAATGTCCCACTTTATTTCTTCTTTGAAGACCCGTTCGTGATATATCGTGGAATGAAATATCATACGCTTACTGGTTCTCCTGCTAGAATGCGGTAACACATTTCCTTAACATTGAGTATGCTAATCCAATCCGTGTCAAATTAGTTGCTTAACCGGCCCATTTCTGAAATAAAACTTGGGGTGACCATTAAGCTTTCTGGATGTTTCTCTCCTTGACGAAGCCCGTGAAATGCCTGCTCACAAACTTATGCAGGAAATGCTGATAGCAAATGGAATAAATGCATTAAAAAATAAAAAAATCACGAGAGAGGCTGTAGCGTAGTCCAAATGATGTGTGTGTGTGTACCATCATGGCCGTTTGTTCAGAAACGTGTTGCAGTTCCAAATGCTTTGGTCTTCATGGGTTTATTTCTTTTGTTTTTATTCGAACAACACAAAAGTGCAGAGAAAAAGAAAATAAACAATCTGAAGTCATTCTACATGGACTTCCAGTCATGGACTGGGCAGAAAGATGTGGGGTCTTTTCCAAATTGTACGCTGTCACCAATGTGATGTTGCTTTCGTTTGTATTTATTTTGTTTGTCACGGGTGCTGACAATACACAGATCTCACCAGCTGGAGAAAAGAAAGGAGAGTACAGAACTCTCTGAGGATCGTGGAAAAGTGTGGACAGTCTCAAGTCCATCTCCAGAGATCTTCTCAACATCACGAAAATGGCAGCCAACTGTAGCAAACCTGTGTGGACGTGGACAGACAAGAAAAATTGATGACTGCAATGAAGGATTGCTCAAATGGTGGATAATAAAAAATGTTTGATCACCTTGCAGACAAGTTCAAGTTGACCTGCAAAGATGAGGTACAGCAGTGGCAGCTCGCACCATCGCCATCTTAATGAATGACACTATGGGGCTCTATGGTAGGAAAGCCAGGATGACCCAACCACTGACAGAGACATAAAAAAGCCAGAGGGGAGTTTGTCAGAACTTACCTAGAGAAGCCACCATCCTTCTGGAGGAACGTCCTGTAAAAAGATGAGCCCGAATTAGAGCTTTTTTGGTGTGTCATGGTACCGTTTAGAGAACACAAAATGATTCCTTCAAAGAAAAGAACACGCTGCCCGTAGTCAAACATGGTGAAGGTTCACAGATACTGTGGGGTTGCTTTGCTGCTTCTGGTCCTGCACGGGAAGACGTGCCCCACGGCTGAAGAGAAAAATAAAACTTTGTCTATTGAGCACGTGCCTCATTGTGAATCTATGCTGGGGTCGGGCGCCTATATAGTGCCTTATTCACAATATATATATATATATATGTATATATGTGACCCGACATTTGCGTGATAGACATATGAGCGCTGACAAAATAGCGACAATTAAAACACGGCGTCAAAATTGCGCAGACAAAATTGCGCAGACAAAATCGCAAAAGTTTCATTAAATATGAATTGCTAGATTAAAGCATATATAATAATGTTTATTTTAGAAGTTAATATTATGAGACGCGGCATGCCATCAGCACGGCACGCAGATAGTCCTTAAGATCACGCCCTGCATATGTAGGAAGAATTGCAGCAAGACGTCTTGATAGTTGAGCATATTTAGACATGCTGGCTGCCTGACTGCTGGTAATTCCGCTTTGTATACGACACATTATGCCAACCCTCGACCGAGTTATTTGTTCGCGGCGTGCCATCAGCAGTTATAACAGTTATAACCTAGCACATAATGTGTACATAATGCGCACGTATGCGTCCCACTCTCTTGGCCTCTCTCACGATTTTCTCGTGGCGATTTTGTCGTCGCACATTTGTCGAAAACCAGTTAGCGGGTTTGTCAGCACTCATTTGTCTGTCGCGGTTTTGTCGGGGCGCAAATGTCTATCACGCTTTTGTCGGTGAACCATATATTTATATAATATATATATATATATATATATATATATATATATATATATATATATATATATATATATATACACACACACTAGGGGGCTTTGCCCTCTGCTCGCTTCACTCACCAACTCGCTCAAGCTACTTTGTGGTTCTGCTGCTCATGTATGGGGATGTGGCAATTAACCATATTTAAATAATAGTAAAATGTAATAATTTAAAAGTAAATTATGTTTCATGTTGCGTTCGAGATTTTTGTTTTCATTCTGTTTGGCTTTGAAATTAACACGCAAATACTTTTAAACTTACACTTTTACTGTAAAACTTCAATAAAAACAATTTTTTGAATTAAATTTTCGTCAAGGTCACATTGAATTTTAATTCTGCGTTTGGACTTACATCGTGACAACGCAGCATATAACTGCCCGTGATATCGAATATTGTTTGTTTCTTTCTAATAAATTAACCAACTTTTTCAAATGTTTGTCGCTGTGATTTGTTAATTGTCTTTGCAAAAGCTATTCTAATGGGAAACAGTTAACATTTTAATACGAATGGCATATTAAGATCTCTTTTGTTGTGTAATGTTATCCGCGGGAGATGTACTACATTACCTTTCTTGGATACGTCCTTCTTTCTACATTAATTAGGTCGGTGGAAGACTGAATGGTGTTAACAGTTGTAGATCTTCTGCACGGTCACCACCAACTGTTTCAGTGTAGTCTGTTGATTTGCATTTAACCAATTTGCCGTGTAACCGATCGACATTGTTGGCATTAATTCGTTTGACTTCATCGTTTCTCCGTGCTAGGATTGCCCGTGTACTCATTTCTTCAATTCATCAATAAGATTTGGACATAATTCGTATTCTTTAATTGGGAACTTAAAGTGAGGAAAACGTAAAAATTTATAAGTGCTGAGAGTGCAGGAATTGCGTCTGACAAAAGCATTCACACAAATGAGAGGTGAGAGGTCCGTGGGAGTGTTTGAATATGGTTGAGAGGTGTGACTTGAAAAAATCTCATGGCCAAAGTCTCATCTTGCGGGACTTCAAAAAAGTCTGTTCTCTTCCCAGGACATATATATATATATATATATACTAGCAAAATACCAAGGCCAAGCAGCTGCAAGTACTACCTTAAAATTTTATTAAGAAGAAAATTTAACCTTTTTAAACTGAGGGAAAATATACCAATAATCATTTGTTAAGGATCTCTTTGTATACCACATTGTCAGTTCGGCCCTACGGTTGTAATATGACCAAGCTGTGCGCTGAGCTTACTCTTGAGCATGTAACTTACAGTTGGCCATGTGAACAGTAATCTTGTTTCAAATCTCACAGCTTTGATTGCTGCTGTCATAATCGGTTTGAGTTTTATGGTTTGTTTCAATTACGACAGTATTTGTAGGACTTGTGTTGAAGAGACATTGGGCATCTGTCAAGCATTGTAAGTATACAACCGGTTTCATCGATAACTTCGTATCCAGCTTTTGAGAGTTTAAACATTCATAAACATCAAAGTGTCCGCTACTGAAATCGTCACCTGTGAATCTAAGATGTTTAAGAGGCATTGGCGGTTGTCGAAAGGTGTAAAATATTTGGCCATTTCGGTACACTTGAAAGCGACAACCGAACAATTCACCGGCAGCCATCAACTCACATGCAGATGCACTGGTGAAGGGCTTAAGCATTTCACTCTTCTAGTGCTCCTGTGTAGAATAATTATCTCCTGTACCGTCATCAGTCCACACCTTGAACCTGTCCAGTCATTCAATACATAAGACACAATGTTCCTCCGGATATCAAGAGTGAGCCTGATATGGCCGTGCAATATGTAACAAAGAGAATGGAAAAGGTAGGTGCCATCTCTGGGCATGGAAACCACTCGGTAAGTGACAGTTCTTTGATCGATGGTGATCACCTCGATAGACATGTTAATGGGGGTACGGTTGGAATGATAAAGGAAATGGGTACCTGAACAATGTAAAGTAAGTCTAAAATACCTACACAATAACTATAATCGTAATAAATGAACAATAAAACAGCGGAGAAGCCGTGGATTAAATAAAAAGGCTCTAGTTATCAGCAGGGAGACGTGAATCCCGTGGCGAAGCAAGGAAGGGAATGAAGAAACTGGAGCGACGGACGGCCTTATATAGGCAGGCAGCCAACAACGTGGGAGGCGTTGGGATGGGGGACCCAACGCCGCCTCACACGGTGACCGAGCTTTAGGCTATGGACGTATATATGTACGTAAGTAGGATTCAGTTAGCGTTGGGAACCCGCGTACCAAAATTCTTGAAGATGGGCCCATAAGTAACAAAGACCGTTGAAAAGTTCAATATGGCGGCCGACAGTGGCGTCATACCACCGAAATAAGTACGTACATCGGTTTTGGTTAGCGCAGGAAGCCACCTACCAAATTTTGTGAAGATGGGGTCTGACTTCTACCTACACGGGAAGTTTGAAAATTGGTGACTTTGGAAAGTTCAATATGGCGGCCGACAGTGGCATCATACCACCGAAACAAGTACGTACATTGGTTTCGTTAGCGCAGGGAAGCCTACCAAATTTCGTGAAGATGGGGCCATAAATAAGGAAGTTCAACATGGCGGACATTGTCAACCGTTATCGACCGTTATGACCGTTACGTGTAGAATTTCAAAATGAAACCTGCTTAACTTTTGTAAGTAAGCTGTAAGGAATAAGCCTGCCAAATTTCAGCTTTCTACCTACATGGGAAGTTGGAGAATTAGTGATGAGTCAGTGAGTCAGTGAGTCAGTGAGGGCTTTGCCTTTTATGACTGACTGACTCACTGACTCATCACTAATTCTCCAACTTCCCATGTAGGTAGAAAGCTGAAATTTGGCAGGCTTATTACTTACAGCTTACTTACAAAATTTAAGCAGGTTTCATTTCAAATATATATATATATATATATATTTTATGTGTGTGTGTGTATATATATATATATATATATATATGTGTGTGTGTATATATATATATATATATATATATATAAATATATATATTGTGGTGGATTGCCGGCATTTTACTCCGGCCCTCACCCCCAGGCCAGGGGCTATAAATGGACTATGGGCCAGTCCAGACACTGAGCTGACCTGGGAGGTAGGAGGGCGAAGTATCTGGGCGAGGAGGAGAGAATATTGTAGTTTTGATTTCATTTATAAGTAGTGTAGAGTGCTTGGTGCACATTGTTATCACAATAAATAATAACTGTGGACTTTTTACCTGGTGTTTGGAGTGGTACCTGAGGGTGTTAGAGATGGACCACACCTCTGTCTGCTACACTGGCGTAGTCGCCAGGATTCTCTGGCCATCTGTTGGCAGGGGACCTGTAATTTATTCAATTTTGTAGTAGCAGAGAACCCTAAGAAGGTCCCTCTTGAAACCGCGGTGGTGAAAACACCAACCCCTATAGACAGCCTTCTGCTACTTCGAACCGTGATGGGGAAGAAGTTCGGGAAAAAGAAGGTCAGTACCAGCTGGGTACAGAACATGACCGAGGCTGAAATGACCTGGTCTTACCTGACTGGGAGCGAGGAGGACCGGGCACTGATAAAGGCTGAAAGAGCTTGAGTGGCGCAAGATCAGGAACGTGGTCAGCCATCGAGCGCACCGGACTCCCTAATCAGACTGGGGAGACCGCTGCCGAGTCTGGAGGTAGGTGCCGGGAATACGCCCAAAGTGTCGGGGTGTTACTATTCCTGTTTTGCAGAAGCCCACTTCCAGAAAGCAAGCGGTGCGTCGGATGCCTGCCTCATACATCGGCAAGATGGCCGCGATTCCCAGAAGGCAAGTCAGGCTAGCTGACGGCAAGCGATGACCCCATTCGCGGACAACAACCATGTGACCTCGCGCGATGGAGGCCGAGAAGACGGTCAGAGAGGATCCTTCGGTGAGGTCAGTAGTTCCCTGACGGATCCGAGCTTCCTTAAAGGGAAGGGGACCGCGAGCGAAGTAGCGCCACAATTTAATAGGAATAAAGAGGAGCGGGAAGTGACTGAACGGTCTGCCGACAAATTAAAAGAGGCAGATCGCAGTCCGTTGCTGCAGGCTACCCGTTCCTCTTCGGACTCCATGTCCCAGAAGCCTCAGCGAAGCCCAGCAGAGCACGTGCCAGGAACGCACGTGTTCATTGGCTCCCGGCCGGCAGGTGAGACGAATGCGGAAGCGAACTTACCTCTGTTTGAAATAACTAACTTTTTGGACTTACAGTGTCTCGAGAAATACCTCGAGCCCCTGCACCGTTTCTTTCAGGAATTACAGGAGCTGAAGGAACGGGTGGAGGAGCTGGGAGCTACAGCCGAGGCGCCGCTGAAAGGACTATTGGAATACCTGTGGTGATTAGGCCGAGAAGCCCCGGTCTCGAGTGATTTGGCGGTGCAGGTGAGTGAAATCTGTGCCGTATGTCATAAGGGGACACAGTGCGATCTGGCCCCGCTATTAATAAACAGCGAGTGTCAAAGCGCTGTGAACCCGACAGTGGAGCGTGGCATGGTGACTGACTTTGGGGGAGCAATCGAGCCGAGGCATGCGTGTGACGTGGCCTTCCGGAGCAAGTCGCCACTCCAGACCCCGACCAGTGGAATAAGGGAGTTGTCATTGGTTACCGGAGAGGCGGTGGAAGTGCCGATCTCCCCGGTACAGCTAAACAGTGCTGTTACCCGGAGTGATGCGGTACTGATGAGGCCGCCTCCGAAACAACACAGAACAACCGGCGTGCAAACAGCAAAGAGGCTTTTACATAGACAGCCTCACGCTCTGCACAAGCCCCAGAGAAAGCAGGAGATCCCCGAAATGAACCGCGGGCCTCCTGACAAAGTAAAGAAATGGGCGGAGAGCAGCAAAGCGGCCATAAAACCCTCCTTAGCGGGGGAAAGGGTGGAGCTGACCGAATTCCCGAGATGTTTCAGGTCTCAGGAAGAGGGGCAACCAGGAGGACGTCGGCAGTGCTACAACTGTCAGCAACTGGGACACGTGTGGCGAGATTGTCCCCGGAGGACAGGGGAGAGGTGGGATAGGATACGCCGTTCCCCCAAGGTTCGCTGGGAGGTCTAGACAACGCAGCCAATGTCCGGATGACGCGTCCTCCTGGAGGAGGATGTCCCTCGCGGGGATCGACGCCCCAGTTGTCATCGCTAAGGGGGACTGTGGTTGATTGCCGGCATTTTACTCTGGCCCTCATCTCCAGGCCACCAGGAGGAGCTCTCCCGACAGCATGATCATGCCCCGAGTTCCAGCAGGGCATCATGGACTATGTAATGTTTATACACAGCCCTGCTGGATACTTTGGGGGCCACCAGGCGTCGCTGTAGGGGGGCTCGTAGGCTCTTATGTGCCCTATTACCCGGAAGTGCGTCACGGTCACGTGACAGGAAGAAACGACGTGCTCCCGGGTTGAAGAAAAGGACTGCTTACCCTGACCCAGAAGGAATAAGGAACTGTGGATTGATTGGGCAGGAACACCTCCGGGTCAGGGGCTATAAAAGGACTATCGGCTAGTCCAGACACTGAGCTGACCTGGGAGGTAGGAGGGCGAAGTGTCTGGGCGAGAAGGAGAGAATATTGTAGTGTGGTTTTGTGATTTATGAGTGTAGAGTGCTTGGTGCACATTGTTATTATAATAAATAATAACTGTGGACTTTTTACCTGGTGTTTGGAGTGGTACCTGAGGGTGTTAGAGGTGGACCACACTTCTATCTGCTACAATATATATATATATATACTACCAAAATACCCGCGTATCTCAGCGGAGAAGAAGTGTGTTAAAGAAGTTATGAAAAAGAAAAGGAAACAGTTTAAAAATAACGTAACATGATTGTGATGAGACGTGCACCACCAATCTACAAGAAGCACAAGGAGAGGGCAGTTGGAGCAATAGTTTTGCATGCCGGCGTAAACGATATAAGGCACCGACAATCAGAAATCCTGAAGGCTGACTTTGCAGCTTTGATTAAAGACACGAAGGAGAGGACCCCATCGGCAAAGATCTTCATTTTTTGGTTCCACTACCTCTCGTCAGACGATCCATGAGTACTACAGTCGTTTGCTAGGATTGAACAACTGACTACAGGGTTTCTGCAAGAAGCAAGACGTCAGTTTCATCAACAATTGGAATCTCTTTTTGGAAAGACTGCGCTTCTTCAAACGAGATGGCCTGCATCCGAACAGTTTTGGTGCCCGGATCCTCTCCGAAAACATATCGAAGGTAATTCGTTTATCTTGACTATCTATCTCTGCTTTTAACACCTTCGAAATAATACTGCTGTGCTAGGACATGATAAGTGTTTAATAGAGTCTTCCGTTAAAGTGCACACATTAATACTGTAATAAGCAATCTCAATGCACGTAGAAAATCTAGGAAATACGGCATAAACTCCAATAATCTAATTAAAATCACTATTTTAGAGGAACAATGTATTAAAACTATAAAAACAGATCACAGATTAAACAAAAATACACACAGAGCGCGCTAATAAAATAATTTAGTTCCTATTCCAAATATCAATAACGCATATAGTACTCATCTCTGCACCTCCGAAACATTAAATATGGCACTATTAAATGTTAGAGCTTTAACTAACAAAACGTTTTTATCAACGATCTTATTAGTGATAAAAATAGATTTTATTGCACTAAATGAAACGTGGCTTAATTCAGAGCGCGCTGTTTTAATCGAATCTGCCTCCGGATTACAGTTTTACTCGTGCAGACCGCCAGGGAAAAAGGGGATTGGCTAACATTTACTCGAGCGATTAAAATGTAAAGATGTCAGTTTTGGTAAGTTCAAGTCCTTTGAGTATCTCGCCGTTGTTATTCATGGAGATTCTCAAGTTCTAGTATTATCCTTGTATAGACCTCCTAAATATAACGCGTCTTTTTTTCTGAATTCTCTGACTTAATGTCAATTTTAATTACTAACTATGACACACTCCTAATAGTTGGCGACTTTAATTTTCATATAGATAATCAGTGTGATCTAAAAGTAAAAGAATTTATGAACCTCCTGGATTCTTTTGATTTGAGACAACTCATAAATCAGCCTACACATAAAGCAGGTCATACATTAGACTTAGTGATTACTAAAGGACTGAAAGTTGATATAAAACAGATCATTGATATTGGTCTATCAGACCATTTTCTTCTACTTTTAATATAGAAATAATGATAAAAAACACTCATGAGAAGCATATTGTTAAAAAACACTTCTTTGACTCATCAGCAGCTTTAAAACTTACAAACATTTTAAGCAATCAGTCCGTTTATAGTGCCAGCTATAATAGCGAGGATAATGTAAATAGTAAGGTGGAAAGATTTAATTCTAAAGTGAGAGCTGCTGTTGACATAGTTGCACCTGAAAAGACAGTGAAAAAATCTTCTAGCATTGTTATACCATGGAAGACCCAAAGAGTGTCTGATTTAAAGAGAACATGCGTAGAGCTGGCGTCAATGGAGGAAGACTAAACTTACTATCCACCATGAAATATTAAAAGTCAAAATAACAGAATACAATAACACTGTCCGTCTTGAGAGCTGCTATTTCTCTAAGATTATAAATAACAATGCTAGTAATCCCAGAGTCTTATTTTCTACAATTGATCGCCTACTAAACCCAGGTAACTCAAAGGAATGCCTCCTAAGTGCTTCCAGTGAAACCTGTGAGGCTGTCGCTGTATTTTCAATCAAAAATTAATGATATTAGAAATAACATAGTATATCTCCCCAACACTAAGGATCCTCCTAAACCCCAGCATCCTGTTATAAACAAATTAAACTCTTTCACTAGGATAGATTTACCTGATTTACAAAAAAATAATATCTCAATTAAAACCCTCCACCTGCGTCCTTGACCCAATACCAACAAGGTTTTTCAAAGAAGTATCAGGCGTACTAATTGATAATGTTCCTGACATAGTAAATTGTCATTAGATACTGGGGTCTTCCCAGACTGTCTTAAGACTGCTGTAGTTAAACCCCTACTTAAGAAACATAATCTTGACCCCTGCTCTTGAAAATTTTAGACCCATCTCTAACCTGCCTTCTTAAGTAAAGTTCTGAGAAGGCAGTCATTATGCAGTTAAATGACCACCTAAATAAACATGCTATTCTTGATAAATTTCAGTCAGGTTTTAGAACAAATCACAGCACAGAAACTGCACTCGTTAAAGTAGTAAATGACTTGCGGTAAATGCAGACAGAGGCCATTTATCTGTTCTCATCCTCTTAGATCTGAGTGCCGCATTTGACACCATTGATCACAATATTCTTAGAAATCGCCTTAGTCAATGGGTGGGCCTCTCTGGCAGTGTCTTAAATTGGTTTGAATCCTACCTGACAGGGAGAAAATTTTTGTTAGTTGTGGGAATTACAACTCAAGACACATGATATCCATATGGTGTTCCACAAGGCTCTATCCTGGGTCCGCTGTTTTCTCAATCTACATGCTTCCGTTAGGTCAGATTATCTCAGGGCACAACGTGAGCTACCACAGCTATGCTGATGACACACAGCTGTACTTATCAATAGCACCTGATGACCCGATTCTATTGATTCACTAACACAATGTCTGACTTGTATCTCAGAATGGATGAATAGTAATTTTCTCAAGTTAAATAAAAGAAAACTGAAATTTAGTGATCAGCAATAATGGATACAATGAGGCTATTAGAAATAAACTGGATACATTAGGATTAAAAGTCAAGACGGAGGTAAAAAGCTTAGGGGTGATTGTTGACTGTAATCTGAATTTTAAATCACATATTAAT
>NW_024379246.1:0-11142 GCF_016835505.1 Polypterus senegalus
GCAACGGTTTATGTAGTTTCCTTTACTTCTTTTTTTTATTTTTTTTACCATTTGGAATCCCACGGTGTCTTTTGCAGCCTGTTGAATATTCGCCACTCGAGGTAAAAGACTTTCTTTTTCTTTGGCGTTAGTGGGCCCCGTTATAGAAGGCCTTAAAGCGGATTCATACCAATGGGCCAGAGAGTCCGTGTTTTGTTTCGCCCGTTTATCGTTCTACATTTCCATTTCGTTACTTGTCTGATACCTTTATTAGATTAGATATGGTTATTTCTCCCATGGCTAATTCAAAGGCAGATAAAACATTTATTATATAATAGGTTACGTTTTTTTTTTGTTTTTTTTTACCCCCTTTTGGAACATAGGCAGGTAAAACGATTCTAAGGTCCCCGTTGTCGTAGATGCATTTGCACCCACAGCCTCAGGGTTTTAATCCTATGCCATGCACCCTCTGCCAGCTGCCAGTCTGCTCCCTGTTTGGGGCTCCACATTTATGTCCTGTAAAGTGTTATACTGTGCTGTACATGTCAGACATAGCCATGTGTCCCTTTTTATTCAGGTGAGACTCATCAAACTTGGCACACTGACAAGTACTCCACCCTGCACCGAATGAACTGTGGTGGTCACATGAATCAGAGGTGAGTAAATCCCACCATGTCACCTTTTATGTATATGAAATGCATGGCTATTAAAATAAAAAAATGCATTACTTAAGCAAAAGGTATTTTACAGATGAAAACAAGATAGATGTTTCTTTGTAGTTCATCTGAGTCCATCAGGTCCTAATGTGCCTCACATATAATACTAGAAGTCAAGTCAGATTCTGGGCACTGGTGTTAACAACCTGATATCCTTGATATTTCATGGTTTCTTCACACATTGACAGAAAATAAAGCCTATTCTACCTTTTAAAAAAAAATAAACAAATAAAAGCCCAATTAAGAGCCCATTGACATTACAGTATACAGTGGGTACGGAATGTATTCAGACCCCCTTCAATTTTTCACTCTTTGCTATATTGCAACCATTTGCTAAAGTCATTTAAATTAATTTTTCCCCATTAATGTACACACAGCACCCTATATTGACAGACAAAAAAGAATTTTTGAAATTTTTAGATTTATTAAAAAGAAAACTGAAATATCACATGGTCCTAAGTATTCAGACCCTTTGCTCAGTATTTAGTAGAAGCACTTTTGAGCTCATACAGCCAGGAGTCTTCTTGGGAAAGATGCAACAAGTTTTTCACACCTGGATTTGGGGATCCCCTGCCATTCCTCCTTGCAGATCCATTACAGTTCTGTCAAGTTGGATGGTAAACGTTGGACAGCCATTTTAGGTCTCTCAGAGATGCTCAATTGGGTTTACGTCAGGGCTCTGGCTGGGCCATTCAAGAACAGTCACAGAGTTGTTGTAAGCCATCCTTTATTTTAGCTGTGTGCTTAGGGTCATTGTCTTGTTGGAAGGTAAACCTTCGCCGTTGAGATCCCTTAGCACTCTGGAGAAGGTTTTGTCCCGGATATCCTGTACTTGGCGCATTCATCTTTCCCTATTGCAACCAGTTGTCCTGTCCCTGCAGCTGAAAACCACCCCCACAGCATGATGCTGCCACTGCCATGCTTCACTGTGGGGACTGTATTGGACAAGTGATGAGAAGTGAAGGTTCAAGGTGAATCAGGAGCATGCTGGGAGAGAGAAGTGCTGGCTAGGAAGATCACGGATTCTCGGCAGTGTTTGAAGCAGATGGCAGCTCTTTAGCAACATTCTAAACAATTAAGACACATTTACGCAAATTTATTTACTGACAAGCAATTAATCCGGTAAGTATAACTCACTCAACCTGGAGGTAAGTGAAGAAAATTTGGAAAGTTTACAAAATTATATTGATCAAGTTTTTGAGTCTGTTGTCATGGGGCCTAAGAAAGCAGCAGCTATCACGGAAACACCTGCTACCAAGAGAAGCCGTCCTCAAGATTCCCCAGGCGACCTCATCTCCCGCAAGGATATATTAGAATTATTAGATTCTATAGATAAAAGGCTTTTGGGATTTGAGGGACGACTCCACCTGCTCGAAATTCTACACCAGGAGTTCCAGAACCTCCGACAATCTCTGGAATTCAGCCAGGATCAGGTGGAGCGCTTGCTGCTGAAAACGCGTCTCTGCGGGAGACTGTGTCTTCCCTGACAGAAGGATTGACACGGATCTCCCAAGACAACAAGACCCTGAAGGAGACGGTTTTGGATCTTCAGGCCCGCAGCATGAGACAATCTGGTGTTACTGGGCCTGCGGAGCAGGCGGGAGGACAACTGGAGGATTGCTAACAAACAATCAAGTATTTTCTCCAGACCCACATGAAGATACCGAAGAAGCGGTAAAAACATCACCTTTCACCGGGTACATCGCCTTGGAGCCAAGAGAGCAGACAGCAGAAGACCTTGTCCCATCGGGGCTAAATTTGAGCATTTTAAACAGAAGGATTTTGTTAAGAGCCACGGAAAGAGCTCAAAAGGAAAAATTTTAGCGTGAATGATCAATTTCCTAAAGAAATTTTGGATCGCCGCAGAGTTCTGTTCCCAATCACTAAAAAATTCATCCAAGAAGGGAGCGCGCTGTCATTTCTGTGGACAAGCTCTACGTCAACAACAGGCTGTACAAGGGCAGAGTGACAGACTGGCTTTATTAGCCCAACATCAGGTCACAAGTTTATTTTTCTTATCGGGATTCACTGGGTATGAGCATGTCAGAATAAAAGCTGCTATAGCCGTGTTTAGATGATGGGATCACCTGTTCTCTCGCCACCCCACACCTCTAACACCTTTTCTTTTTACTTTTTTTCTTTCTTAACCTTTATCACTCTTTCCTTTCTTTCTTTAACCTGCTTCTGGAACTTTACATCCCAGAGCACAATCACACAACTTTCCTACACTCGTCAGCACACAACTAACGCATACAAACACTAGATTATAATTATACATTTTATCATACAACCACAAACACTTTTGGTTCTGTCTGATTATTATTATTATTTATTGTCTGATTATTATCAGCTTTAGTATTATTATCAGAATTATTATTATTATTTATTTTCAGCATTAATATTATTATTATCATCAGCATTAATAATATTATTATTATTATTAGCAGCATTATGCATATATTTTTTATTTACTTATTTATTGCTTTATTTATTTATATATATATATATATATATTTTATTTATTTTTTTTTTCTTTTTTCTTCAGATTAAATTATACATTTATTTACTTAACTAACTCACATGAAGGCACCATACATTAGCTAATCCACACACACAACTATGGGTACACTCAAGGTTTGTCAGTTGGAATGTTCATGAAACTGGCTCTAGAGAGAAGAGATTAAAGATTTTTGATCAGCTTAAAAGAATGCAGGCAGATGTTGTCTTATTACAAGAGACTCATAGGTCTGCCACATTTGCAGATGAACTTAAAACATCTGAGAGTTTCCAGACTGCTCTCTGCCTCTATAACTCTAGACAAAGAGGTGTAGCCATTTTAATACACAAAAATACAAATTTCAAAGTATTGGACACAGTCTCTCATCCAGATGGTAGATTTATAATACTAAAACTATCTATACAAAATCAAAGCTTATGTATTGTTAGCATATACTGTCCAAACATAGATGACCCGCATTCTTTCATAATTTTTCTCTGTACTCTCCGAACACTTGGACTGTCCACTTATACTGTGGAGATTTTAATTTTTGGATGGATCATTCTTCAGACAGGCTCAGTACAGCTGGGACTCAGCGAGTTGGCATTCCACCAATATAGTCAAACAGTATATGAGTGATTATGGGCTTTGTGATGCATGGCGATCTTTTTATCCCAGCCGTAGAGTATACTTTTTTCACACGTTCATCACTCTCACTCACGCTTTGGACTATTTTCTAGTCAGCAGCTCATTATTGGCTGACATTTCAGACACAGAGATACACCCTATAGTTGTCAGCGATCATGCTCCAGTTTCCTTAACTCATTTAAATAAGAAAACAATCCCATCAGGTAAAAACTGGAGGTTTAATACGTCACTGCTTAAAGATGAAGGTTTTGTGGAATATTATAAAAAAGAGTGGGCTTTATATTTAGAACACAATGACATTCCTGGAACATCAGCATCTGTTCTTTGGGAGGTAGGAAAGCAGTGATGAGAGGTAAAATAATTTCCTTCTCATCACATAAGAAAAAATAGAAAACAAACGTATTCAGGAATTAGAAGAAATCTTTAAGTCTCTAGAGGCATCCCCAGAAGAAGAATTACAAAACAAATTATGTAAAAGTAAACTAGAACTTAAAGGAATTATTGACAAAAAAACACAATTTTTAGCACAAAGACTACGAATAGAAACTTTGAACACGGTAATAAATCAGGCAAGTTTTTAGCCAACCAGTTAAAAATAAACAAAGAGAAACTGCCATATCTGCTGTTAAAGACTCAACTGGGAATATAGTATATGACCCTGAAAGAATAAACAACACTTTCAGAGATTTTTACAAAACCTTGTACTCACCACAGATTAACCCATCAGATAATGAGATCAATTAATAAATCGTTCTTAAGCAATTAGATTCAACAATAACCTCATTTATTTGGAATTCTAAACATCCACGCATCAAAAGAGCAACTCTACAAAGACAAAAGGCAGAAGGCCGGCATGGCTCTACCTAACTTCCAGTTTTATTACTACGCAAATATACAGTCGATAAGAACCTGGACACAAATAGAAGAACATACACAGGCATGGACCGCAATAGAAGTAAAATCCTGCAGTACTTCTTTGTATTCCTTGCTTTGTGCACCAATGAACACACGTATCGGCAATACACTAATAACCCAATTGTGCTCCACTCACTTAGAATCTGGAACCAATGTAGAAAGCATTTTAAGACGGAGAAGCTTCTTTCTGTGGCACCCCTGCAAAAGAACCACCTCTTTCAACCCTCACAAACATGTGCAGTTTTAATATCTGGAAAAATTTGGAATTAACTTGCTTAGAGATCTTTATATAGACAACGTCTTTGCATCCTATGAACAATTACATTCCAAATTTAACATTCCAGCTACACATTTCTTTCACTATCTTCAAATCAGGAACTTTGTTAAACAGAACCTTCCAGATTTTCCTCATCTTGCACCCTCATCCACGCTGGAAAAATTATTGCTCAATTTTAAGGAGTTAGACTCCATCTCTACAATATATAAAATCCTTTTACAATCCCTTCCTTTCAAAGATCCAAGAGGACACTGGGAAAATGATCTCTCAATTAATATATCAGAAAAGGAGTGGAAAGTAGCAATGCAGAGAATTCACTCGAGCTCCATATGTGCAAAGCATACAATTATACAACTCAAAATATATATATCGCAGCACATCTGTCTCACTAAAACTCTCCAAAATGTTTCCAGGACATGATCCAACCTGTGAACGCTGCAAATTAGCTCCAGCCTCACTAGGTCACATGTTCTGGGCCTGCTCCAAATTAACATTATTCTGGACAAAAATTTTTAATTACCTCTCAGACAGTCTTGGACTCACAATCCCTCCTAACCCATTAACAGCTGTGTTTGGGGTTCTTCCAGAGGGTCTTAAAGTGGAGAAAGACAAACAAATTGTGATTGCATTCACTACACTTTTGGCATGCAGACTTATTCTGATAAACTGGAAGAACCCAAACTCTCCTCTTTTAAGTCAGTGGGAAACTGATGTGTTATATTATTTAAAATTGGAAAAATCAAATACTCAGTTAGAGGATCTGTGCAGACTTTTTCAAAACATGGCAGGATCTAATCAGTAATATTTTGAAAGGATTTTATAAAGCACAGAGAATTTGTTGATTTAGGTATTTTTAAAAGCCTTAAATTTCACACTGTTTGGCTTGCTCTCTCTCAAGGGTGGGGATCGATCTGTTCTTAGTATAATTCTTTTTTTTTTTTTTGTAAAAACGTGATTGCTATGTATTGATTGTAATAAAAAAAAAAAAAAGATAATAGATAATCAATGAGTTTCTAGACAGGATAATACTTCCTAAATTATCAGATAGCCAAGCTACAGTCCTGGACTCGCCATTAACATCAGATGAGCTTCAGGAAGCTCTTAACTCCATGCCTAATAGGAAGGCTCCAGGTCCAGATGGGTTTCCAGCAGAGTTCTACAAAGAATTCTGGATCATTCTGGCTCCAACATTCTTCAGAATGATGTGTGAAATAGAAGAAAATGGTAGACTACAGCCAAACATGAATTCAGCCAACATTAGTCTCCTGTTAAAACCAGGCAAAGATCCTATATTTCCTACCAGCTATCGCCCAATTTCTCTTATTAATGTTGACCTGAAAATAATTTGTAAAGCCCTTGCAAAAGATTATGAGAAGGTAACCCCTTTCATAATACATCCAGACCAAACTGGTTTCATTAAGGGGAGACATTCATCCACAAATTCATGTAGATTACTCAACTTAATAGACTTTTCTTATAGCAGAAACATGGAAACCAGTATATTATCTCTCGATGCAGAAAAGGCTTTTGATAGAGTTAACTGGAAGTTCTTATTTGCAACTTTACATAAATTTGGTTTTGGAAACTTCTTCATAAACTGGTTAAAAATTTTATACAGTTCACCAACAGCATGCGTCAGGACAAATGACCAAACATCAGATAGCTTCTGTCTTCAGAGGGGGACCAGGCAGGGATGCCCTCTCTCCCCCTCGCTATTTGCTATCTTTATTGAACCACTAGCAGCAGCAATCAGGCAAACTACAGTTATTAAAGGCATAAAGTGTAAGAACATAGAACATAAAATCAGTCTTTATGCAGATGACGTGTTACTTTATCTTCAGAATTCTCAATCCTCTCTCTCCCAGGCAATTGAACTAATAAACTCCTTTTCAAGAGTTTCAGATTATTCAATAAACTGGTTAAAATCCACAGTTCTTCCAATTAATTTCTCTTTTGTCAATTCCCTTAATACACAATTGGAATCAGGGAATATTACATACCTGGGCATTCATGTGTCTCCCAGGCTGGCAGATCTAACTAAACTAAACTACATCCCACTATTAAAGAAAGTGGAAGATGATCTTGCTAGATGGAAATCCTTACCTGATATCACTTATGGGGAGGGTTGCCACAATTAAAATGATGGTTTTACCAAGAATCAATTACTTATTTTCTATGATCCCAAACAAGCCATCATCTGATTGGTTTAGATCCCTGGACTCCTCCATCACTACATTCCTTTGGAAGGATAAACCTCCACGAATTAGCTTAAAAACACTAGCAGAAGACCAAAAGATGAGGAGGCAGTGTGTGCCGACGCATCTAACTTCTATCATTATTTCTTAACCAACAGGCTCCAATATATACCAAGATGGTTACAACATAACCCGCTGGATGAGTCCTGGTTAGATGTAGAACAGACACTTTGCAATACTATAGAGCTTAAGGACCTACCGCTTATTAGCTCAAAATAAGAAAAGCATGAAAAGCTTTAAAAGTATTAATATCAGTACCTCCTGACAGCAGCAGTGGGAATATCTAAAAATGACGAGTCTTCACTAATTCATGCAGACACACACCCATCTGGAATAATCCACATATTGCAAAACAATAAAATGATGAACCTCCCATACTGGAAAAGTAAAGGAATTCTATAGACACATAGTTGAAGGATTGGATTTCATTCCATTTAACAGAATAGTCTCCCAATTTGGGATAGACAAGAATAGATTTTAGAATATCTCCAAATTAAATCAGTAGTTAAAGAAAATTTAATCTTAAAGTAGAATTACAAACACCATCAAGGGTATTAGACTTCTGTAATCTCAAACACCCCAAATTACTGTCTAAAGTATATAAAACATTGACCAAAATAGATGATACAATAGCAATTCCTATAGGCAAATGGGAGGAGGATCTATTAGTTAGCTTTGATCAGACTTTCTGGTCCCAAACCTGTTTAAAAACTTTTAAAAGCGATCAGAAACCCCAATTTACAACTAATTCAATACAAAATTCTACACAGAGTACACTATACAGGTCATCGGATGTTCAGGATGGGATTTGTGCCATCTGACACCTGCACACACTGCACAGACAACATTCCTGACAGTTATATCCACGCACTGTGGTCATGTCCACCTGTTCAGGGATTCTGGTATAGAGTATGTGAAGACCTGTCAAAGTGTCTGAAATGTGATATCCCAACTTCCCCTCATTTTGCTTGCTGGGGAACCTAGAGGATGTCCCGATTGAAACAAATTTGGTTCACGTGGTTCTCACTGCCATATGCATCGCTAAGAAAACTATCCTCATAAACTGTAAAAAGAAAGATAATCTTTGCATTAACCAGTATAGAAATCTTTTATTGGATCATATTACACTTGAGACAACCTCTGCCTCCACTTCAAATCAATCTCTCTGGGCTCCTTTGATCGGTTCCATCACATAGCGATGATGGAGGGCATTGATATGGTCCTCTGGGATGCTGTGGTTGATGTGGTGGGAGTCTGAGCTTAGTATCTGGAGATCCTGGGGTGGGTTCACTTGGGGGTCTTGGGCTGGGGGCTGCTGCCCGACTCTGGTGGTGCTTGGGTTACCTCCGGGGTGGGCTTCTGGGTTGTAGCAGTTTAATGTGGGGCCTTAGGGGGTCTTGGCGGTGGCTCGCGGTGGCTGCCTAGTGGCATGATGCCCCTGGGTTGTCTGGGTGTGGGCCTGGTGGCTTAGGGTATGGGGCGTCCCAGATGGGGATATGGGTGGGGCCTTGGGGATTGGGTCTGGCATGTCGCTGCGGGAAGAGGGGCGGAGCGTCGGCAGTTTCACCATGGGGAGGGATGTCCGGGAGGGAGGATCCAGCTTTATCCTGGGTGTCTTATGTCTTACTTAATCTGAATGTTGAGTAAATGTGGGGATGGGAGTAAATATTCTGCTGGGGTGGTGTGGGTTGGTGGCCTCAGACTCCGTGGGGCTCTGTGATGCTGCTGCTTGGGCCATGGCTAGATAGGCTGGGGCCTCCGTGCCCGGGTGGATTTTTGGAACGGAGGTGCCTATTGGGAGCCAGTAGGGGAGCTGGCTCCTGGAGGGCTCAGGCCCCTCAGCCGTTCCTCCCCATCCTCAGACATTTCCTCCTCCTGCTCCTTCACATCATCACACAAACATGCACATAGGGCCTTGGGGTGTGGGTAAGTCAGGGGTGCGGTATGGATCCCGTTTCCTGCAGTCCTGTGGCAGCCTACACCCCAATTTTATTTGCACATTAAACACTTCCACAAAAAAAAATTCCACACAAATGCACACTTGGGGCCTTGGGAGTGGGCACACTCAATGGCATCCGGTGGGGGGAAATTTCAGCCTCACTCCGAGTGCGGTGTCCACTTCCAATTTTAAACTGCACCTAGTCACGGAGAGTTTTGGGGGGGAGGTGGGGCTGTGTGTTGGCATCAGCTGGTGTAGGCCACATGGTGCGGCACTGCCAGCGCCCCCAACCACAAAATGCACCTTATCAGCACACACCAACACTACATTAGAGCAGGCAGAGGGAGACTAGAGGTCTTATTACACCTCTGTTCTCAGTTAGCTGCCCGGGCTGGAGGCTAGGAGTGGGAGCTGGCCGTCTGCCCTGTGGTCTGGAGTGGTGGGTTGCTTTGTTTCACGTTGGACGGGGTGCCTGCTCACTATTACCCCTCTTGAGCGGGGCTAACTCTGGCGCCCAGAAATGGCTGTACCTCAGGTGCGGCAGCACGGGACCAGAGTTAGGTAGGGTGTGTGTGGGGAGTGTGAATGGGTGTCTGGCGTACATCCTTGTAAGTCTTGGGTTGTATGTGTATGTGAGAGCATGAGGGAGGGAGTGTATGACTGTGTTTGTGTGTGACTGTATATGTCAGTTGGGGTTTTGGACTCCTCCCCTCTCCTGGGACATCTGGCAAATACTACAACATCTTTGCCTACCCTCCCCCTACCTTAAGCATCTGTCTGGTCGCTCCCGGTGGCTGCCTGGTGGGATCTGGTTCCCTGGGCCTGTTGGATCCTCGGCAGGGTGCTGCCCCTGGGTCCCGGGCTGCTGGGTTCCGGGCCCGGCCGACTCGGGAGAGAGCTGCCTGCGGGCGGGCCTGAGGACTTGCCGTTGATATCTCGGGACTCTGCCGCTGCTGGTTGTGACCCCGGGTGATCCTCTCGCCTCTCGGGTGGGGGTTGGGGCTTCTCTGGTGACGGCCTCCCTGGGGTCTCCAGCGCTCTGGGGTGACCTCTGGATCTCTGGGCTTGGAAGTCCCTCCATCTTCCGCACGTTTTTGGGGGCAGGTCTGTGGCCCTTCACACTCACTATTGGATGCTCCTATAGAGAAACCTTACACATACAAGCGTGCGTACGCACACAGGTGCTCACATGGTGATTTCATAAGTATGACTTGGATATCTTCAGCACATGATCTAAGGTTGTGGTGGCCCTAAATGTCTCAGTAATAATTACTGTGTGATTGTCAGCAAACATTTTTACTTTTATATATCTTCATGTAGCTGATGCAGCAATGTTTTTGTCTTGTGGTTTGTTTTTTTTTTTTTCCCCCTCTCTTTCTGCAGGTCTAGAAGCGGATTCTGGTTCATTTATTGTTTATTCTATCTGAAACCCTCCCCTTTACCTCCATCTCTTCCTTTTCTCTCTTCTTTTCTTTCACTTTTGTCTCCGTGTCCGGTTCGAATCTTAAAACATCTAAAAATATTTTTAATACAGTTTTGGTATCAAGCGTGACGTCAGCAGAAGCTGTAACGCTCCACCTAGAGAGAAAACTGTAGGCTAGTCGCCAGCATTCAGACATCAATTCTGATTGCTTCACAGCGAACAGGACCGGTTAAAAAAGCACAAGTGATGAGCAGTGCCTGGTTGTCTCCATACATAACGCTTAGAATTAAGGCCAAAATGTTCTATGTGTGGAGACAACTGCTCAACACTCTGTCCAATACAGTCAGGTGCTTCTACTAAATACTGAGCAAAGGGTCTGAATACTTAGGACCATGTGGTATTTCAGTTTTTCTTTTTAATAAATCTCAACAATTTCAAAATTATTTTTCTATTTTGTTGACATGGTATTTCAATCTGGTAAATTGCGAAGTAA
>NW_024379247.1:0-9879 GCF_016835505.1 Polypterus senegalus
AGCCTGGTTGCTGAAACATTTTTAAATTCATTTTCACAAATCTTTGAAATCAGAACCAGATGTTGTCATCGATCTTTTCCTGTTCTTAGTCGATTCCCACCATGCACTGAACGTGACACTTTCCCTGAAAATATAATAAAATGTAAAAGTAATGTACAGCTATTTTCATAAATTCTTGGCCTCTTGCTGAAGTACAAGTTTCAAGTACATATATTTTAATGGGAAACATAGGAACATGTGCAGTAAATCTAAGACAGACAGCTACCACAGGGCTTTCATCGGTTACTGATGGAAAATGATTTACACTCAGCCTATCAGTCTGTATCAATTCTCTCCGACTTATCTTCCACTAAGAAGGATGATGATTACCATTTATTTATCTATGGAACCCTTACACAGATATAAAATAATTTAAATACATTTTGCAGAACTTTGTCATTGATGCACAACATGAAATCTGATAGACTTTCTATTTTCTAATCTCTTCTTAGGGCTCTTGACAATATTTAAAAAGGCCCGGCTGTAGTTTGATTGTGGGTTGGGTTGATTCATGAAGTTCATGGGTTTGAGGAGACAGATAGATGAACTCTCTCCTCTTTAATGTTTTTTGGAGAAAATGATTGGAACTGTAATTTTACTCAAAGGATGACTTTGTACCATTTTTGTGAGGCTTTCCAGTGATGACCTTGAACATTTACAGTAGAAAATGTCTTTCATATAAAATCAGATTTAGCTACAATGTCCTGAAGTTTGTCATTTTGGGACAAGCCTGAGCCCTCATAACCACCTCCCAGCCAAAAGGCATAGCCAAAAGAATACAAAATTTCAGATCATGTATTTTACAGATCTCATGTGCAAGTTTTCAGCTTCCAACTGAGGCAATACTTTCCCTCGAGAAAACAATTTGTGTCAGATTAAATGCTGGATGTAAATTTTATATAATTAGTGTTACAAAATGATTTGTAGTTGAACTGAACATATGTGATGTGATTCTAGGTCACATGTAACCAGAGCATATATCAGTGGGTTGGAAATTTGGGACAGAGTGCAAATCTATCATAGAACACTCTTGCTTACTCATATGTGG
This sequence comes from Polypterus senegalus, assembly GCF_016835505.1. Classification (NCBI taxonomy): domain Eukaryota; kingdom Metazoa; phylum Chordata; class Cladistia; order Polypteriformes; family Polypteridae; genus Polypterus; species Polypterus senegalus. The sequence goes on from NW_024379247.1 coordinate 1,088, forward strand.
CTAAGTTGGAGACAGAAAATAACTAATGAGCACATACAGTAGTTTATACTTCAACTTATTGACATTACAATGTTGGAATTGCCTGGGAAAATAATTTGGTGAGTCTCATACAAGTAAACATCAATACAAACATATATTATTAGGACAACAGAGATCGCCATCTCCTAATAGTCTAAAAAAAAGAAACAGAACAAAACACCCTTTGATAGATATTCATTTATGGGATGTGGGAGAGCACTGCAGACAGAGGGAGAATGTGCAAACAGCAGAGCAATAGGGCTGAAATTTGACCAGTACACCACCCATTACAGAAGCGTATTTTATAATAAACAATTACAAAATTAAATATATAATAGATAGATAGATGATTTTCCAAAGCAACAAAAAACAACTTAATATTTTTCTCGATATATCCCTAATTCAAATAAGGAATGCCACAAAGTGCTGAAACAGGCCCTGTTTTCAGACAGCTCCCCCCCATTCCCTTGACTCCCTAAGAAGACAGGAAAAACTCCAAAAACCCTTGTAGGAAAACAAAATGGAAGAAATCTTATGGAAGGCAATTTCATGTAAGCTGGTTTTCAATGGTGTCAAATAATGGGGTAAATACCATACACAAAATAGAACACAAGTAATCCTCTTCACAGAGCTAGATGGCCAATCTATCATTACCACTTCAGAAATGCAATACAACAGTGCAAATTATTCTGTGCACAGCACTCCCCACCAAGTGTAGATGTAGAGCGCAGCAAAACTCTCAAGGCAAAATGCAAGAATAGATTATACCTTCCACTAAATACAGAACTCTCTCATATAAACACACATATTTGTTCAAATATATTAAAAACAAAGTAGAAACTAACTAATAAACACAAATATCTGCCCATCAGCTAATTGTACAGCTAAATTGTAGAAAAGGAGTCAGACAAGCCAGACATAGTCAGAATCCGGGAGACCTTGGCCATTTACCTCCCTCCCCACTATTGGCCATTCTACAGTTAAAAAGCTATGAAGCAAAAACTAACACTTTTAACACAATATAAATGGAAAAATTACCAACTGAAACAATAAAAATGAGCACTATCTCAACATGTTTTTGAAACTAATATTACAATTCAGTGATACATTTTTGTGCTGGATATTTATCTTACAGCCCCACGGATAAAGGTCAGCATCTCTCCTCTTTGTATGCATGTTTGGGTTTTGCAGATAACCACTTTGTCTATCTGGTTTTCTTCCGTTTCTACTAAAATCAATTTTGCAATGGACGAATATAAATGCAATAAACTGAATGTCCGTGGCTGTGTCCCTTTGTGCTGCTTGGTTAGGCTCTGGCCCTTGAGACACTGAAATGGAAAAGGAGAGTTCAGAGTATAAACTGATGGATAACATGGTTCATTCAGACACTACAGAAAAATGCAGCATACAGTATTTTAAAATTTGCCATCTTAATTAAAATAGAAGAACCAGATCTCAAAACCTCTGTTTGTATCTCAATGAACCCCTATTTTATAAAGCAATTTAAAATGTGTCTCAAAACACTTCAGAAAGTCCATCCACCCATCCTCTTCCACTTATCCGAGGTCGGTTCTGGGCAGCAGCTTGAGCAGAGATGTCCAGACTTCCCTCCCCGCCACTTCTAGCTCTTCCGGGAATCCGAGGTGTTCCCAGGCCAGCCAGGAGACATAGTCCTCCAGCATGTCCTGGTCTTCCCCAGGGCCTCCTCCTGGTTGGATGTGCCCAGTACACCTCGCCAGGGAGGCATCCAGGAGGCATCCTGATCAGATGCCTGAGCCACTCTCATCTGACTTACTTAAAGTAAATGATTTCATATATCAACGGAGAAGACACACAGTGGTGCAAAGGTTTCCTATCTCTTGACTCTAGAGTCCCAAATTTAACCTTAAAAACTAAATTATGGACTTATGAAAGGAATTGAAGAATAACATAACATTTTTAAAGATGTTTAATCCATTTTCACCTTTAAGGACAGAACCTATTTAAGCAGCAGTATCGGGTATAGAGCAGGAAGAAACTCTGGTAGGTGAGCCAGCCCATTCTAGGTCCCACTCACACATACCTACACGAAACCAACACAGTATCATCAATAAACCTAATGCATTTGGAACATGAGAGGAAATGTATGGAGCCTAAGAAAAAACAGATAAAGACACTGGGACATTGTGCAGATTCTACAAAGACAGCACCCAAGCATAGGATTTGAACCCAGCATGCTAGATCCATGAGGCAGCAGCACCAACACACCATCCCTTCCCTTAAATTTAAGAATAGAAAAATAATTACAACAAATAAAGAAATATTAGAAATTCTTTCCAAATCAAACCTTAAATTTAAAGAATATGCAAGGGGCATGCCCAATCAGACAAGTAGTCTGTCCCTTAAGACTCATCTTATAGCTTGACTCAGAAAGGTCAGACTCTGCAAGTCATTTTAAAACGGAAATAGATAACCATATAAATAGAGCAGAACTGAGAAAAAACAGGCCCTGAACAGTTAAAAAAAAAGACAGATGGTTTCTTGGTTTCTTTATGTGAAGAGTGGAACATCATAGACATAACCTGTCTGGGGAACATTCAGAAAGATACTACATCTTTTCCTAAATGATGACCAGGGCTGATCTTTTTCATCACCCACCCAAAATAAAAGAAAATTTGATTTATGTTAATCTTTCCTTGCAAACATTTTTGCTATATATCTATCTATCTATCATTAAATTATTAAATGAATTATCGCGATCCCATACACAGTTCCGTTCCTACAACAGTGATGCAACCCAATGATGGTGTAAGTCAAAACACCCCCTAGCCTAAGTCACTCACTTATCCTAACACATTTGCAAAATCATAATCTAGAACATAAAAACACAGCTAAGCCACAGAAAATGGAAATGACATAAATATACTGTACTGTACAATCGTAGTGTAGTAACAGAAGCTATCTATCTATCTATCTGTCTATCATTATTATTATTACAGGGGTCCTCGATACGACACAGTTCCGCTCCTACAACAGTGATGCAACTCGAATTTTGGTGCAAGTCAAAACACACCCTAGCCTAAGTCACTCACCTATCCTAACACATTTGCAAAATCATAATCTAGAACATAAAACACAGCTAAGGCACAGAAATGGAAAATGACATAAATATACTGTACTGTACACTGTAGTGTAGTAACATCTCAATTTTTTTAAGTTTTTATGGGAGTGAGCATTGTAAACTTGAAACGTTGTATGTCGAGATGTTGTAAACCCAAGGACCCCTGTATTTTTTTATTATTATCTATTGACTTGTTCACTGAAGTCTTGTTAAAGTTTTTTTAATAATGCAACAGTTTGTGGTACTGTTTCATGGATCTAGCAGTGTTGTCTGTGTAACATTTTCTCCATTTCTTTATCACTCTTTCTCCACAACCCCACAGATGTGCAAGTTTACGTGAAATGAAGACTTAAAGTTCGCCTGAGGGTATGTGTGTAAGTGGGTCCTGCAATGGACTGGCAGCCTGTCCCAGGCTATGTGCCCAGTGTCTTCCACCTGAATGCAATGAAGGGTGTTGAGAATGTTCTCTTGCCATTGTTTTCTTTCACATATTTCAAAATGTAGCCTTCAACAGGTATGTCAGATTCTCTCAATATTCTTTACATGTTTATGTTTGCATTGGGCTGATGTTTTAGTTTGAAATTTTCCTCCCTACATATTTGGTTATGGAGTTATTTTGTCATTTCAGACATTGACAAATGGGCATGTGCTTGTATTTTGGCAAGACTATTAGATTACTGTATACTTTTTGAGCAAAACTTCATAATATTTTGAAATCTTTATGCTACCTTTATTCCTTGCCCTTAGGGTTTAATTTTAATGATGCAAAACTGCTGTACTAACAAACAGAGTTGTGCTATAATACACAACTACAAGAAGAAATACTTTGTTTATAGAATTGATAAATGAAACAGCATTTATCTCACATTACATTTGTAATCCAAACCGAATAACCTTTCAGATTTCCATACAAAATGTCATTTGAACAGTGAAATACAAACTTTCCTGCTTGGCTTTCAGGCTAATTCAAATTTTTGCTGGCATTAGTCAGCCTTCCTGCAATCTTTCCAGCTGCATGTCCAGTCATGGCCATCTGAATTAAATAAAAATACCATAAACATTTTGCTGCAGGACAGTTTGTGTTCCGCTTTTCCCACCATCTTTTCCCACCCAGAATAATGCAAAAAAACGTCCAAAAGGGATGATCACAGGAAGAACAAAAAAAAAAAAAAAAAATTAAAGTAAGAAACTGGGATAAAGCCAAATCAAATCCTGTACCCTCTGGGCCTTTCTAGATAGGTCTTTTATCCTGGCTTTCCTGAAACACAATTTAAATTTTAATAATAAACATGTCATTTAGTTATATGGTTTGTTAATGTTCAAGTTCAAACAGGTCAGATATTTGTGATTTTGTGGATTTCTTTGTCTGAAAAATACTGGATTTTTGTGGAACTTTGGAACATTTTTCTATGTTTTTAGATGTTTTACTGAAATTAATATTTATGATAAAATCACAGAGATGCAATGGGGAGAAAATTTTGTTTCTGTATCTCACTTAAAGTAAAAAGAAACAAAACAAAGCTCTCCATGTAGCTATTTAACAGTACAAAATGGGTTGGCTCTGTAATTGAACTAACGAGTTAAATTATTCTAAAATGAGGTGAAAATCTTTTCACCTCTTTATCTGCATCCTGGGTTCTCCTAATTCTCTGTACTTTCTATTATATGGGTTTTTGTTAATAAACATTATTCTTGGTATGCCTCCTAATATTCGTCGACATAGGCAGTCTGTCACAACACAGGAGCTGTCTAGGTTTTGCAACCATTTAGTTTCCATATCTTCCTCCTCCTTCCACCTTCCTTTTCCTCATTGAGCCCATTGCTCTACTTTTCTTCATCTTGCAGGGTTTTTTTCTAATTTCATGAAAGTAACTAGAGACAACTCTTTTTATCTTCTCACAAACTGGCATCATTAAATTCATTGAGCAACATCTCTCTGAAATTCTTCTAGGTGTTCTCTATCACATTAATGCCAACCAAAATGTCTCTTGTTTTTAGAAAACATGAACATTTCCATCTTGTGCTTCCTTGTAGCTCAACTTTCCAATGTCCAACTCACATTTTTCCCACCTGCTCAACCTATCCTCTTCTACACTGTTGCATTCTCCATGACATTTTCATAGCAGGAGGTCTCTTTCTGTCTCACTTGTCCTTCTAGCCAGGCGCAGATTTCTACTTTTATTAACACTAGAATCCAGAAGCCTACAAAAAAGTTGTAATCCTGGGCTACTCCGGCCCTCCTCATCAGTGTCTTTGCTTTGCAAATGTCGATCAGCACTGGCAGCAAGCATCCTGCTATCCCATTCCCCCCCACCGACAGAGCTGAAGTTATCCTAGCTCAAGTCTTGTTTATCTGGTAGTGAGGTGCCTAGAGTTGTATAAGGTAAATAATATTGTTATTTGGAATACATACATTTCATCTGTGTCTGCCTCTACAACGAATCTGTGTAAATGTAGGATGACAGGAAATGCGAGCCAAGAAATGTTGAACACTAACTAAAACAGAAACCTTTTGCATGTTATATACTAATGATAAAATGTTGACATGAAGTGTAAACATGTGAAGACTTAAGTCCAAATATCAAATAAACGCTTTCAGAAAATTTAGAAATATAACAAAACAAGAGAGCTTTTATTTAAGTATATAACTGAAGAAAATTTAATTGGTTAATCAGCAAGATTAATTCTGCACCATCATCATTCAGCTTTTGAGATCTTCAGTCTTGTACACTAATCTTATTTTTTCTTGTGCTTTGTGAAAGTCATCTACGCTGATCAGATTTTATGATACACACCCTCAGCATTGTAATGGTTTGGGCTGCTGCCCAGAGCCCTGGAAGAGATAGGTATGGATCCTCACCTGAGCACTATCTTCTGCTGTTTGCACATTCTCCTTGTGTCTCTATTTTTTCTTTTATGCCATATATTACAGTTTTCAACCATGTCCAAAAACATACTGTCATGTTAAACTGATTAACAGTTTTAAAAAGCCTGTTCATAGTTTGGTCTTGGTTTGTGTTTGCTATGCAATGAACTAGGTCACCTTTTAGGATTTGTACAGCTTCAAAACACCCTGAAAGTGAATTCTGGGAGATGGATGGATTTTGAAAAAAACTGGGAAAATGGAATTCTGGGAGATGGATGGATTTTTAAAATATTTAAATGAATAGCCTATTCGCTATTCTAAATACCCAGCTCAGTTTAGTGGATGATTCGGGATGTCTGAATGTAGAGACACTGTTCCTGGTCTGACCATTCTTTTCCCGGGGATGTCAATATTTATGGCATGGGACAGTAAGAGGTGAAGTGGAGGGGGCTTAGTTCCCCAATGGGGAGCCGCTGCAGAATAAAAAAGGAAAAGTGCACAGGCACTTTTTGCCTGACAGTGGTTTGAAGTCCGGGGGGGATTTTTATGCACCCACGGTACATAAGCCAACCCCCTACCGGGGGTCTTTATAGAGGATAATGCTTAGACTTCAAAAACAAAGGAAATATACCCAAAAAAATTTGTGGAGGAGGCGGGAGGGAGGGGCTAAGCCGTGTGGTCCAAAAAGCTCGAATAAAAAAAAAAAAAAAAAACTATTTTTTGATATGATTCAACCCCCGGGACCCCCAGCGCAAATATATATATATATATAGAAAATACCCAGCTTGGGGAAGTGGGTGGGGTAATGAAAAAAAAAGGAAACATTTTAATAATAAAAAAATGATTGAGAGCCATTTTTTATATGTTGCTGTCATATATATATATATAATATTTTAAGTATATATAATATATAAATATATACATATATATATAACAACACATAAACATATATATACACATAACACAATATAAATTATATACATATACATCCACATATATATAATATATATGTGCAAAAAACCATGTTTTTACAAGGCTCCGCGGGTAGTTTTTTAAATTTTCCTCCAATCAGTAAAAAAAGTAACCCCTGGGGGACTGTTACATTTTTGCCTTGTGTGACAATGTAATCGGTACCGGAAATCATTCATTGGGGAAAAACCCCTTTGTTTGGAATGAAGTGTATTAAAAGCTTTTTTTTAAATTATGGGGCACATGCATCAAGCTTTGTTTTGGGGAAAAAAAAAAGGAAACATTTTAAAAAAAATGCAAGACGATTGTCAGTAACCTTTTTTGAGTCCCGGGGATTTGGAGTGGGAAAACCTAAAACAGCGGGTTTTAAATTTGGATTTTTTTTGGGGGTATTTGGTGGCAGCGCTTGTTCGAAACCGGCGGGCGGGGCCGTCAAAGTGAAATAGATGAATGGGGGGGAGATGATGACGGATTCCCCCCTTTTTAAATGCAATCCCCCACAAAGACAGCCTCGGGAAATTTGGCCCGCCCTTCACCTGAATTTTAACTCAGTTACAAAATGATAAAAACCCCATTTATATCCGCCCCTCTCAAAGCTTGACCTGCATTAGCTGTGGGGATGACAACGCCAGCGGGAGCCTGTTATGATCTTAATTTAAACTTTATGTTTACACCGGGTTTGTTTTCCGGGGGCTGCACTCATGAATATGGTTGTATATGTACTCGCCGCTTTTTTTTTTTTTTCCTTCCCTTTTCCCAATTATAAAAAGCATGTTTTTTCACCCTTTTGGAGCCTTCCTTGTTTTCTACTTAGCTTTAAACAGTCGTTCACGGATTACGGGGAGGCTGATAGTCACCCCTAAACTCGCCCAATGGCCATCCAGCTCAACCCAACAGTATATGGAAAAAAAATAGCTTCCAGTTATGACCAAAGCCAGAATTTCGAAAAGAAAACCCGTCCAACTTTTTTAAGTAAGCTGAAGGAATGAGCCTGCCAAATTTCAGCCTTCCACCCACAACGAAGTTGGAGAATTAGTGATGAGTGAGTGAGTCAGTCAGTGAGTCATGAGTGAGTCAGTGAGTGAGCAGTGAGGGCTTTGCCTTTTTTTAGTATATATACAAAAATATATATACAGAAAAGGGTAGGGGGAGTAGTGCACCCCAACCCCCAGGTAACTCCTGACACCAGGAAATCCAAACCTTTTTTTATTTTCTTACAGGGACCAAGCACCTTCCACACTCTTTTCAAATACAACACCCAATAAACTCACAACCACTCCTCCCCCCAGACACTTTGCCCCTCCCACCCAGCACAGCCAGGTCTGGGCGAGGAGGCCCTTTTTAGCCCCCCCCACCCCCAGGTGTTCCCGTCCCAGGAGTCCAAGTTCCCCTACCCTTTCAGGGGAACAGTCCATTACTTCAACCCGGGGCACGCCATACCTTTTTGCACATGACCGGGACGATCCCCCCTCATAAAGGGAAAAGAGCCATAAGTCCCCCCCCAGCACCCCGGGGTCAAAGGACCCGCAGGGGTTTTATAAAACCAGAGTCCAAAAGGGCCCCGCTGGACCTCGGAGCACGATCCCGCTTTTCTGGAGCCTCCGTCGGCCCCGGGGGGCCGCCCGAAGCCGGGAGTCTTCCACAGTTCCCCCTTAGTGACGACGGGGGGGCGCCCCCCCCCGAAAAAAGGGCGCCCTCCTCCAGGAGGACCGCCATCCGGCCCGGGAAAGCTTTTTCCCTGTCCTCCCAACCGGGGGGATGTACCGTCCCCCGGGCAAATCGGGAAAAAAACCGCCCCCCCTTTTTTTCCCCGGGCCCCCCCCCCCCCCCCGGGGGGGC